>NW_026857072.1:0-43877 GCF_026571515.1 Ruditapes philippinarum | reverse complement strand
TTTTTTTACAATTTGAATATTATTCTGGAAAAATTAAGTGCGCGAATGTTCTGAAAAGTTGCACAAAGATTCGTGGTCTACACCTTTATCAAATGGTTCATTTATCTCGAAAAAAATATTTTCAGTCCCATCATGTCAAAAAACCTCAGTGGAGTCTCTTTAAAGTCACTTTGTAAATTTTAAAGGTCAAAAATAAAAACAAAAACATACATAATTGCAACAAAAAAACTAATTTCATATTCAAATATCATTCCTTTTGATATGTAATGGTGAATACAATTAATAATTGAAGATTAGAAAACTAATCTAAACAAACTAACAAAACTGTCTAGAAAAGAAAAAAAATATAAATAAAAGAATAAAAGTAGATTCGTTTTGGTGCACATTTGGGTCCTTAAAAATACACTTTAAAGGTTATAGCAATTACCTTTCACTTTGTTTGTCTGGTCGGGATAAATACATCTCAGAAACTCAACGACGTTTTCATAACTTTTGCCAGGTAATGGTATCTCAGTCTCCGTTTTCTCTTCTAACATGGTACGAAACACGGGGGATGCTATACACAAAACTGTCTTAGAAACAGGTATTTTGTGATTCTCTACAATCAGTGTTAGGTCTGCGGTTTCATTTTCCCCACAAAATTCATTGTTGATCAACATCTGTTTATCCTGTAGTTCTTCTTTTTCAGAACTGCTGCAGCTGATCTTTTTTTCTTGTGACATTCTGGAAACTAATACGATATCAGAATGTTCGGCTGTATGAGCTGATATTAACTGAAAATGGTAAAAGCATTTTGGGTCTTTTGAAATTATAGAAACCGGTTACACTTCCCATTAATACTCAATATTAATGACCATTTTTTTGACATAGATAGATATGTGAAAACTATTTCGGCAAAAGCAGATATCTTAATCTAAAGACACCCGTTCTGCACATTTATATTTGGCTAACAGCTAAATGTATGTCTACTTGTGGTATATTCTTGGAATTTTCATTTGCATAAAACATGTCGACCTCACAATTGTACGGTAATTCTTCACGTTTGATAATTTATTTATCGTAAATGAATAAAGATGACTTAATAATTTAAACGGTTACTGAATGATATATGATATGCCAGGGGAATACTCTACGGCGAATTATATACCTTGTATAAATGTTATATATATTAAACGGGTGCTAGTCTTGATCATCAAGGAGAGATTATTTTATAACAATTTGACCATTACTGGCAGGACAATGTGCCGAACGCTTGTGAATCTAAATGTGTTATGCTGAGGTCGTGAGATAAACTTATCAAGTTCATTCAATTCTCAAGTACTGAGACAAAATGAAACGACTATGTTGTTTATCATGCATGGTACGTCAGCTAAACTTGACCTCTTTGAAAATTATGTTTACGTTTTCAAAACAAGCACATATTTTGTATAATTTGTGTGCCCCCACTTTAGAGGGTGGGGGGGCATTTAGATGTATCCTTGTCCGTCCGTCCTTTCGTCCGTCCGTTCTTTTTTGTGTCGCACGTATCTCTAAAAGTATTTGACATAGAGTCATGAAACTTAACAGGAATGTTGATCAGCATGTGCAGTTGTGCACCTGGGTATTTTCGTGTGGATTTATTTAGTATTTTTAGAGCTATTGCCCTTGACTTAGTAAAAATTTGCAATTTTCAACTTGTGTCGCAGGTAACTCAAAAAGTATTTGACCTAGAGTCATGAAACTTTACAGAAATGTTGATCAGCATTTGTAGTTGTGCACCGTGGTAATTTCATGTGGATTTATTTAATATTTTTAAAGTTATTGTTCTTGACTTAGTAAAAATTTGCAATTTTCAACTTGTGTCACATGTAACTCAAAAAAGATTTGACCTAGAGTCATAAAACTTTACAGGAATGTTGATCAGCATGTGCAGTTGTGCACCTGGGTGTTTTCGTGTGGATTTATTCAGTATTTTTAGAGTTATTGTCCTTGAGTTAGTAAAATTTTGCAATTTTCAACTTGTGTTGCATGTAACTCAAAAAGGATTTGACCTAGAGTCATGAAACCTTACGGGACTGTTGCTCAGCATATGTAGTTGTGCACCTTGGGTTGTGGATTTATCCAGTATTTGTAGAGTTATTGCCCTTGGCTTAGTAAAAACCGTTTCATTATGTTGTGTTATTTGTTCCTTGAGTGCTTGAGTTAGAATCAACCAACTTTACAGGAATAATGATCAACATCACTGTGAAGCTATGCACATGGGGCTTTGCATGTGGATTTGTTTCAGTTTTGTTAGAGTTATTGCCCTTGACTTACAGTAGTATAAATTTGCAATTTTCAACTTGTTCATGCATAGCTCAAAAAGTATTTGACTTGTAGGCCTGAAAGTTTACAAGATTGTTGGTCAGTATCTGTACTTCTGCACCTTGGGGTTTGCTTTATTCAGTATTTGTAAAGTTATTGCCCTTTACTTAGTAAAAGATTTTTTGTTTTTAACTTGTGGCACATGTTGTCCAAAAAATATTTGACCTAGAATCATAAAATTGACAGAACAGTGGCGTGTGGGGGCACCCGTGACCTATGGACACATTTCCAGCTTCACAAAATTCTCTAAGACTGTAAGAAATAAGCCCATATTATGCACAATGGGTACTGTATTTGCATTATGGTTTATAATGCTATGCATGTTTATAATTGTTTTGTTGCAATACATTCATTCTATTAAGAAAAGACTTGACAAAATCAATCTATAACAGCTAGATAAATGATATATACAAATTCCTTTTCGATATATATCAAAAGACAGGAGCGATAACCATTCTTCCATCTAATATAACTATGAAGGTGTCGATTGACACAACCTGTAGAAACACGGAACATGTCGAAATATTCCGATTTTTCCCGAGCCTTTAATGGGTCTTAGCAACATATTTTACAGTCGTTAATAATAGTTCGTTTTGAGGTGATCAAATATTTGAAATTAAAAAGTATAACAAGTTAAAACTGAAATAGATAGATATGGTTTAAAAAATGAGAATCAATAGTTTTCAAGACATTCTACTTTCCATTTCGATGTCTACACTTGTTTTGAAAACATAATTTCTCACGATTCTACGAGTTATGTAAATGAATTTTTATCAACGATCGTTTTGGTATCAAAACAAATCAAAACATATTAAACATTCATAAAGATTTTTAAATGCATATTTTTATGTAATAAGTAAGTAATGCATATATAAACTTACCCGTATTCTTCCTGAATGTTAAAGCTAAATCTAGATTTTCCAAGAATTCTAGTTTCGTTTTCAGCTAGTTTCGTTTTCAGCTAGGTCAGACTTGCATTTAGATATGATGCGTTTCTTTGTTTAATTACAAACATATTAAAGTCATTTATTTACTTGAAACTCTGAATGTTAAATGATAGGTCATAAATAACCTTACTACAATATATTTCACAATTTATTTATTTAAAGACAATATCTCAAATTGGTTCATTTAACACCAGTATGATAGTTTTACACAGATAAAACAATAATAGAATGAGTGTTATTGTTTTCATTCAATTATTAAGTTTATACCAAATTTATTTTAGTTTGAATGTGTAGGTATCTATCAGCTAGAATCTTTTCAGTATTTCTTGCTGAAGGAAACAATGGCATGTCCTTGACTGCGTTTGAACCCACGCAGCTAGAGATCCTGAGCTTACGTATGACTAGTTAATTATTTACTTTTTCGTTTTCATAATTTGTTAACACAGCTTTAATTGAAAGCCATCTTTGCCAATGCGGTCCAGGAAAATTCGTTTTCCGTTAAAGAGAAGTTTCGTATTTAGTCCAATTTCAATAAAAAGTAAACTATCACGTAGTCAATATCTGAGGACATAGAAACTGGTCGGCAATTTATGAAAATGAGAAATATCACAAGTTGTCAGTTTTTCTTTTCGTATATTAAATACAAACACATAAACTGTGCTGGCGTTTAAAAGTAACAATACATATCAAGCGGTTACACTTTATTACACAAGACATACAATTTGCACATGTTTTAAATAGTAAGACGTATTATATAGTAAAGAAATGAACTTATTTAAGCTAGTATTGAAATACATACAGTTTCATACATTCTCTTCAATATATCTAAATATTTAAAGTACTCATTACACCGTTAATAACAGAATGTTTTCATAACATGTTAAGATGACAAGGTGCTTAAAATTATGACAGTAATTACACGTGCACTTTATTACTCATTACAACTGATTAGAATGTTAATTGTAAGGAATATAAGGAATATAGTATAGGTTCAAATAAGGTTATTTTAGATAGAAATAAATTTACATTATCTTTAATATGTAAATATTAATTACACCTTTAATAACAATGTCGAAATATGGTGATTATATAAATATAGCAATATGTTCGTAAAACTTTTTAAAAAAAACTAGCAAGAAACACGCAAATCATTTCATAGATTATGGGTATCTATACCTGTTTTTCATTCTTAATGTCATTTTTGATTGTTTTTTTGTACTATGAACTTTATTTCCTGAGCTGGAGGCTTATATTTTTGAATTTCAGTGTGACGTGATGTATTATAAATACGACATTAAACACACTGATAAATAAGAATATTTATATTTGATTTCTGATTTTGTAGCTAGGATAGAAAATTAATTATTGGTATAAAAACTAATTATTTTATAAACGGTACAGTAAATGATAATCAAAGTTTCCTTATAAATTAATTTCATGTTTTTCACTCGTACTTTTTTACAACGACAAATACTTAACTTCTGTTTTGTATAGCAGCTTGAACATTTTCTGGGAGAAGATCAAATTCTTCCAAATCTTCTTCACTGTCATAAAGGATTTGTAACTTTTCCAATAAGTTTGACTTAATGTTTGAGTTATTTGTAGTAAATTTAAATCTTTCAATTACTCTCAATGCTTGGCAAACATCGCTTGCCTTTCTTCCATCTGTAATTAATTTCCCATTAAAGTCACACTGCACCGTGTCCTCAGAAGAATAAAATTGGAGTTTTGCCTTTGCTGTAAAAACTTTGTCATCAGCTTTATTCAGATTATGTCTTCTCAGGGCAAGCTCTATAATCTTATCATGACTGGCATCTGTTATTTGGTTCTTTTCTCTAGCAGTTTTAAATTGTTTAAGAGTATGCTCTGAAGCCAGATAAATACACTTCTCCTTCAATTCTTCTACACTATACATTTCAGAGAGTTGGATATGCCGGTACAATTC
Organism: Ruditapes philippinarum; assembly: GCF_026571515.1. Taxonomy (NCBI): domain Eukaryota; kingdom Metazoa; phylum Mollusca; class Bivalvia; order Venerida; family Veneridae; genus Ruditapes; species Ruditapes philippinarum. Next base: position 38,642 of record NW_026857072.1, on the reverse strand, counting down.
TTCAACATTCTCTTTGTAATTTTTCCTAACTGTGCGCATGAGCACGTCTTGGCAACGTTCATCATCCTCTCTATATTATATTCATGAGCCAAAGGAAGAATCATGTAGACGTTCCTTACTGAAGTTAAATAAATTTACTGGTTTAGTTTCAAGAGATACACGATGTTGTTCAGCAAACAGACAGTGGCATGATATTTAAAGGTATGATCCTCGAGATGGGCACTACAAGAAACTGTAAACTTGACAACGTAGGTGAGTTACGTGCCTTAAAGAACACCTGTATGTCAAATGTAAACAAGATTTCCGTATGGTTTACGAGTTATGGATATTTTCTGAACTTAAGCTTGGCTATCAGAAGGGCTCTATTTCAGAAATTAGGATAATCTAGATAATCTACAATATCATCATTATGATAAATGTTTTCCTATTGATTATTGTTAAAAAAAACAAATATTTTTCAGGTAGAAAATCACACAAGCAAAATTATTGTTTCTTCGCAAAAGTTTTAATATGTATAAAAATAAAACCTGACCCTACCTACTATATCCACTTGTCTGTCCATCTTGTTTGCCCAATTAGTGAACCGTATTAGAAATATCCATTTTATTAATCGAAATGAGGCGCTGTTCTCAAAATTTCTCAATTCTCTTATAAGAATAGTGCTTGCTCTTGCCAAATATAGAATACTTCTATCGTCCAGTTTTGATTTTAATAGACTTTTAAAATATCAGGTACCATATTTGTTAATAAAATAAGTACTTTTAATCCAATAAAAACCTATAATTATATGATTATTAAAATGAAAAAACTTTTCATTCCTGGAGGGTTTCTGAGAGATACATAAATAATGTTAAACGAAAGAAATAATAAAGAAAGGTTGACCCGTGTGGGGTTTTGATCTCACGCTCTTAAGTTTCAATGAAGTTTACAATTATTCCTTTTGATTATCTTCAAAGAGGAGGAAATGTTTTGTGTTGCGGGGTGATACCTTAAGTCATTATATTCGCAGTACTGTTTTTAAACAGTGTGGATGAAAAGTAAAACTTATATGTATACGTCTGTCAACTGGTAACTCTAAGTAAATGCTGAATCGGTCATATTATTCAACATCATTTGTTTAAATAATAACTTAAATGGTGTGTTGACCTATTAACATTATAATTACAATCATGCCATACCGGTTATCACCTTCATCTTGTCAGGATAAATACATCTCAGGAACTCGACAAAATCTTCATAATTCTTTCCGGGTAGTGGTATCTCCGTCTCTGTTTTCTCCCTGAAGTCACCTTCGAACATGGCACAAAACACAGTTGAAGCGACACTAAGTACTGCCTTAGATACTAGTATTTTATTATTTTCCACAACAAATTGTCGCATCTGCCAATTTACCATCTTTGTGAAATTCGTCGTTCATATTCATCTCTGTAGACAAAGGTTGACTTTTTCTTTCGAATATATATAAAAACATTCAAACAAGCTTTGATTAATTTACATTTGTAGTTTTAAATACTAAACAATTAACTGTTAAAGTAATTGATATATGAAGAAAGAAACACTTTAAAATGCAAACAAATAAAAGAACATGGCAGAGAAGTACATGAACTCTTAATAAAAAGAAAATCTAAACAGGTTCTGTGCTTGGGGAATTACAAATGTACATATATGTCCGGTTTACTAGGTCAAATAACCCTTTCTTTTATTTTGATATAGTGTGCCATTTATTTTGAAAAAGTCATGAAATACTACATACGGTGACATACCTGCAAACTTCTGAAAGAAGGTATTTACATGAAAACATTAAATGTTCAATGAAGTCTAAAAAATAACTTTACTTTGCTTAAAAAACATCTCGAATTAAGAATTTTCTACATTATACCTTAATTTTACAATTACATTTGTATCACTTTTTCGTTTTCAAAAAAAGAGAGAAAAGAGAGAAAAACAAAACAGATTTTTTACATAAGTTTTCCTACAAAACTCTATAAGACAGTAACATTTAATCCCATGTTGTGCACAACGAATACTTCTGTATTTGCGAAATGTTCTTTAAAGATCCTGTAACACAAATGTTTTATGATTTTATATCATAAATATGATGCTGAAATTAAGATTTATTTTTGTAAGTTCCAAAAAGCATTATTTATAAAGATATAAAATTAAAAATTTTGTGTAGATAGAAAGGGAGGTAATAAAAATCTATTTTCTATAAAGTCTAAGTCAAATTTTTCAATAAGAAATGAATGCATGTATTTTAATGATTACATATAATATGTACAAATATTTGCAGTTCATATTTTACATATTCTTCGATGTTCGAAAATTGTTTTATAAGCACAATTGTATACATCAATGTGGTATGCAACCTCAATTACAACATACAGGATCTTTAATAACAGAGCTACCTTTAAACATTTTAATGCTTTCATGTTAGTATTGTTTTGTTGCAATACAATCAGTCTGTTGAGAAAAGACTTAAAAATAATCACTATATTACAGGTAGATAATGCTATGTACAGATTCCTTTTAAATATATAGTAATAGATAGGAACGATAATCATTCTTCAATTTAACACTCAGCTTATCTAAGATAGCTGTGAAAGTAGTCGATTGACACGACCTTTAGAAACACGAAACATGTCGAAATATTCCGACTTTTACGAGACTTGCATGGGTCTGAGCAAAATTTCATAATGAAAAGTTCGTTTACAGGTGATTTAGTTTCAAATAAATAAATTAATCTGTTACCAGTAACTATTTAATAATGATAAACCATCGTTTTCAAGAATACATATGTATATTAAATATTAATAAAGACACTTTTAAATGCATATTTTTATGTAATAAGTAAGTAATAGATAATTATATAAACTTACCTGTATTCTTCCTGTATGTTAAAGCTAAATTTAGTTTCGTTTTCAGCTAGGTCATATGAAACCGACGATGCATATCTTTATATAATTTCAAATATTTTAAAGTCCGCTTTATTTATATGTCTGAGTTCTGTATAAATATATGTAACTTAAACAAAAAATGTATTTACTAAATGAAATCAAAGGATTTGTGGGATGTTAAACATATTTAAACCAGTAGGTATTAACATGGTTGATATATTTTGATATAGTTATACCACGTTCTTTATCAAAACATAAAAATCTCCACAAATTACACATATCTGCAAATCTCTAAAATAAGATATTCACTTGAAACTATGAATGTTACACATGATAGGTCATTAATAACCCTACTACGATATATTTTCACAAGTTATCCATTCGATTAACCGCATTTATCATTTAATCATTTAACACATTTAATATAAAATGATGCATTTTTTAGTCTAAGTAATACGAGTACTGATCTTTAAATTCTCATTCCTATTTTTTATAGTATCATCTTGGTATCTTGCAATATGTTGTCTTAATGTAAATTATTTAATACATATTAATGTTATCATTTGCCTCATAGTTTTTTATATTCTGCTTTAACTTGAACAATGAAGTACAATGTTCTAATTCTAGTTTATATGTGTCAAAATAATTAAAATCTAACTGTGCTAATATTTAATTGAAAGTTTAATTTGCATTGGATATAGGTTCTCTACATATCATGCCACCAACACAAGGCACCACAATGGAAATAAGAGTCTATCTTTTTGTGCTATCCTTGGTGCTGGTGTGCATGTCATGGCTTATTGATACTCATGTATGTTTTAAATGTATATGTTGTTTAAAAGGTCATTAATATATATTCTATAGCGAAATTAATCCAAATCTAAAGACCATATCTTAAATTGTTTAATATAACACCACGAATCAACTTTCCCACATCTAAAAATAATAGAAATTCATGAGGGTTATTGCTTTTATTCAATTATTTAGCTTATGAAAAATTATTTTAGTTCGAATGTGTATGTAGCTATAAGCACGAACACGTTCCTAAGCAATGGATATTTGTTGCTCAAGAAAACAAATGCCTGTTCCTGACAGCGTTAGAACCTACGCAGGGATCCTGAGCTAACGTACGACGCGTCGATTATGAACTGTTTTCCGTTCATCATTTCTTGTTACAGCGTTGAATTGAAAGGCATTTTGCCGATGCAGTTCGGGAAAATTCCCGGTTTTTCCGTCAAACATTTTTTTTATTATATTCAGTTTTAATGAAAAGTAAACTATCATATAGTCAATACCTGAAGACATGATAACCGGCCGGCAATATATGAAAAAAGAAAAAGATCAGTTATTTTCAGTTCTTCCTGCAAGTCAAGTCAAGTAAGAAAGCGTGTTATTTGCAATAACAAGCCATCTAGTATACACTACACTTAGTTTCTACTTGGTCATGCATTTACATGCACTGTTCTCTAAAGTATTACATATGTGTACCTAAATCTTCCAACATCGTTTTGGGAGTAATCTTTATTTTACCAATTCACCAAATCCAATTTTTGTATCAGAATTAACCATACTTAACCAAAGTTCCAATAAACAAATTTAAGGAACATGCTTCCTTTATAAGAACGAACGTAAATACAAACTGTATTGGTGAATATTCCATTAGAAAAAGGAGTAAAATACGGCGGGTATGTCAGTGCGTAAGCATTGCCGAGCCGTTGCAATAGTGGCCCTTTGAATTCTTTTATGTTTAACTATGTTTAAATCGCATTTTATTTCGGTTTGTTTAATTTTCTATAGAAACGTTACAAATGACGTTGCTTAGCGATGATTGTGTGCATGTGAAAAGTCTAGGTGCGTCTAGAATATATTCAGACAACATAATACACTTTTGCCTTGTTAAGTGGTTAAACTGTCATTGACTCTCACGGTACACATCTTGCACAAATAATCAACCGAACATAATGTTTTGAATTTAATTGAACAGTATTCTATATATATACTTTCCGTCTCTAAGGTCAATGGGAAATTGTTCTCAAGCAGTCATCGCAGTACGAAGAGGTCATGCAAACAAGTTACATTTTGGTTAACGAAGCTTTGTATTTTTTATATAATTGAAATAATTTAGATACTCTAATACCGGCGTTTATTTCTTATTTTCAATCTATTTTTGAGAAAAAAAGAAAAGTTAGATTTGTGACAAATTGCTGTATGTTTGTTTACCAGAGTATTTTGGTCGAGCCGCAAAATCTCTTTCAGTGCTATGATTTTGTAGGTACAATTGTTAGAAAATGAAAGCGTGTAAACTAAATTTTTATGATGAATGAATATTTCTTCAATTCTTTAATTGGGAATGATCAATTCATTTTACGGAAAGATCAATGTTTTGTATTATATTACAAAAGCCACGGATCTGACACAAGTTCATATCTTCTTATTTCTTACAAGTTTTAAGAGCTTGCTTAGTTCACTTTGAAAAGTTACAAAGAAGGAATTATTCAATAATTGTAAGCCTTTTCAATAACATTCACCTATTCTTTATTTTGTACAGAGTCTTTAATATTTTCTGGGAGAAAATAAAATTCTTCCATATAATCTCCATTAACATAAAAACCTTGTAACCTTTTAATTAGCTCTGACTGGATGCGTTTGTGATTCTCAGAAATTTTGAACCTGTCCATTAGTCTCAATGCTCTGCAAATATCTTCTTCACGGTACCAATCTGTACAGATGTGTCCTTTTAATTCACAAGTTATTCCGAAAGCATACCTTGAATTATTTTTTATTTTCTCCTCCTTTGTATTACAAACATTAAAGACTCGGTCATCAAATGTGTCCAACTCTCGTCTCCTTAGAGCTATCTCTATAATCTTGTAATGACTGGCATCTGATATTTGGAAAGCCATTCTGGCCGCTTTGAGTAGGTCGAGAGTATTCTCTGAGGCTAGATAAATGCACTTTTCTTTTAATTCTTCCAGGTTATACAGTTCAGACAAATGAATGTGCCTGTATAATTCCTCAATGTTTCCTGTGTGTTTATTCTTTACTATTTGCATTATCAGTTGTTGGCAACGTTTTATCATCTCTTCAACGTTATATTCATGAGCCAAAGGAAGAAGCGTGTAAACGTTTCCTTCTGAAGATATACACATTTCAAAGAAAATTAACAGAATGTTGATAGATTAAGTATATAAAGGTCACAATTATTAAAAGTATCGCGAAGACTAAACAAAAATGTTCGTTCGACTTATACACGTACTTGATGGTCACTAACAAGTATTATTAGTTTTAAAGCTTTGTATTGGAAATAAGTGATGTGGTAAGAAAACTATGGAAAGCTTTGACTGTCTTATCATTATAAAACTGAACGTTGTTATGTCCAAATAACCATGGCTGTCTTATATTGTTCTTTTTCAATTAATTTAACCTTTTGGATAATATATAAGTTCTCGACATTACATGAATTGAAAACACCTTTTTAAACCAGAAACCATTATATAAATCCAAAATAATATTTGAAACCATACCGTCAGTGTATGAAACCGAGGTAGCAATAGTTGATTTTCTCAATATATGATTCCAATTCTTCAATATATGGTACCAAAATAAGATGTATAGAACCAGATATCCTTATATGAAACCGAATTATTAATATATAAATTCGTATTTCAATATGTCGTCAACGTATGAAACCACAGTATCTATATATAAGTTGATTTCACATTATATCTTACCAATACTTTGATATATGGTACCAAATTATATATGTATGGAACCAGGTGTCCTTATATGAAACTGAATTATCAATATATTAATTCATTTTTACAATAAATTAAAACATTTTATCGATGTATTTAACCAAAGTAGCAATATATAAGTTGATAATCGCATTGTATGATACCAGTTCTTCAATATATAGTTACAAAGTAGCAATTTATGGAACCAGGTGTCCTAATATGAAACCGATTTATCAATATATAGATTCATTTTTACAATATATGAAACCATTTTATCGATGAATTAATTCAAGTATAAAAGTTATAAGTTGATTATCTCTTTATATGATACCAGTTCTTTAATACATTGTACCAAAGAAGCGAAGTATGGAGCCAGGTGTCCTGATATGAAACCTATTTATCAATATATCTATTCATTTTTTTCCATATATGGAACCATTTTATCAATGTATGGAACCGAAATAAAAATATAAAAGTTAATTATCACATTACAAGTATATGATACCAGTTCTTCAATATATGGTACCAAAGAGGCCATGTTTTGAAAAAAAATGTGATTAAATGAAATACTTGTAGTCAGTGCTTAGAGAGCAGCCATAGATAACAAGAACTGTCAAAATACCTGCGTGCTTCACTGATGGCATACTGCACATTTTCTAAATAAGGAAATATTTGAATTTAAGGCCACATTCACTTTGACCTTAAAATAGGCTGGGCAGGCAAAATTTATCATTATATATGTATGTAAAGTTTCAAGTCATAATTGAAGCTACTGAGTCGTACTGGCCATTAACAAAAACATATTTAAAAAATAATTTCCTCTCGACTTTTACCTTTTGAAAAAAATAGCATGGCCAGTAGGACACGTCAAGGTTAATCTACTCACAAAGTTTGAAAATAACCAGAAAATAATTGATTTTTATAAAAAGTGTATGCTTTGTTTTAACAGAACCTATTAACCTTAGCCTTTGACTTGAAAATGGGCTATTTTTCTTTAAGAAAATGCTATCATATAATATAAAATTAACTTATGCACTGCTACTTTGGTTCCATACATTAATAAAATGGTTTAATATATTGTAAAACTGAATTAATATATTGATAATTCGGTTTCATGTAAAGACATATAGTTCCATATATGGCTACTTTGGTACCATATATTGAAGAACTGGTACATGATGTATCATATAATATCATAATCAACTCATGCATTGCAACTTTGTTTTCATACATTGATAAATTGGTTTCATGAATTGTAAAAATGAATCAATATATTGATACTTCGGTTTCATATAAGGACATTTGGTTCACTATATGGCTATTTTGGTACAATATACTGAAGAATTGGTATCATATAAAGTGATTATCAACTAATATATTGCTAGTTCAGTTCCATACATTGTAAAATGAATTAAAATATTGATGTATCGGTTTGATATAAGGGCATCTGGTTCCATATATTGCTATTTTTGTAAAATATATTGAAGACTTTGTATCATATAATGTGATAACCAACTTATATATTTCTACTTTGGTTTCATACATTTATAAATTGGTTTCATATATTTTAAAATGAATTGATATCTTGATAATTCGGTTTCATGTAAGGATACCTGGTTCCATACATCTTATTTTGGTACTATATATTGAAGAATTGGAATCATATATTGAGAAAATCAACTTATATATTGCTACGTCGGTTTCATACACTGACGGTATGGTTTCATACATTGTAACTGTGGGTGAATATAGTGGACTCTGGTTAAATAAGAAGGTGTTTTTAATGCATATATAGTCGAAGTGAACTTATATATAATCCAAATATTATATAGTATATAAATTGTTAAATATTTAAAAATAACAATATAAGACAGCCATCTTCCATAATAAGATGTGAAGTTATGAATATAAATTATTATATTGACTCATTCTTATAAAGAGTCAACAGTATATGATGTCAATGTCTCCTTTTAATTATATTATGTCAATCTATCAATATAAGATGTGCATATTTGAGTATATTATGTGAAACCATCCTTATTTAGCGTCCGAATACCAGTATACTATGTGGAAACAACCGTATATAGAGTCAGCTTACGATGTATAATGTCAATGTGTCATTATATGATGCCAATCTTTCAATATGCGATGTGCATTAATGAATATATTTTGTGGAACCATGTTTATAAAGTCAGTCTGTCCTTATGTGATGTCAGTCTTTCAATATATGATGTGCATTTACGAAATATATTATGTATAACCATCCTTATATAGAGTCAAAATAACACTAGATTATATACTCGTCTTCGTATAGAGCCAACTTAACAATGTATGATGTTATGTGTCCTTATATGATGTTAATCTTTCATTATACGATGTGTATTTTTAAATATATTATGTCGAACATCATTATATAGAGTCAAATTAACGATATATGATGTCAATCTGTCGTTAAATGTTGTCAATTTATCAGTGTACGATGTGCATTTACGAATACATTATGTTGAATCTTTCTTACAAATCAATACATTATGAGGAATTATCCTTATATAGAGTCTATTTACAGCAATATATGATAACAATGTGTCCTTATATGATGTCAACCTTTCATTATACAATGTGCATACATGAATATATTGACATGTTGACTAGAAGTTTGCATTCAAAATATAGATTTACGGGAAAATACTGTAAAAAGGAATTAAAATTCTTCTAATCAACATGCTTTTATATTTTATGACTTTAAAGTCATTGGTTCTTAAACGCTTAAATCCGTTATTGGCCAACTCACTGTACACTGAAAATTTTGTTTGAAGTTTTTAGGTAAAGTCATATCGAAGGTAATCAGTTTTAACTTTATGCGTGTCTTTTTGGTACATTATGCGAGGTCACTGGGCAAGCCGATAATAAAGTTAAATTTTTACAGAATTATTGTAACAGGGACACAATCTGTCAGTCTTTATTATATGTCATTAAGAGAGTTGTTTCCCTTGGACCAGTGTTATTGTATGGGTCAGTGGTTATGATTTCCCGCCAGTTTGATCATGTGACTATTGTGTTCAGTTGAGCTCACGTTTTCGAGGAAGAGACATGTACATTGTCCTCATGGTTTTTATATTTTTGTGATTTATGGAATATCAGTATTATTTATAAGGTATGTAAAGTTTAAACTGCTTTTGATGATTTCCAAAGCATTAAGTATTGTTTACCTTAATGTTGTTTTTAATTGAATTATGATAGTGAATTTGATAAGTAATTTAAATGGTTGCTGTGTCTTATTTTTGGACTCCCAAGGACTGGTTAAATATTGCAGTATCATATCTTTATTTTCTTAACTAATGAATAAATAAATAATCTCACATTCTATTCAGACTATATGCACATTTTCCACTATAATTTGCAGGATAGTAACAGCACACTGGAGAGAGAGAGAGGGGAGTGTATATTGTATTTGTGTTGATGTAAACACTTAGTTCCATAAACTGGTGAGTGTGATATGTATATATATATAACGGACGTTACAGAGGAAACAACATTAATTTAGGACTATTTCATTAAGTTTTAATTATTTAAAAAAGTGACATTGACATTTCATTATTATATGTGAAGATATCCAAGTATTCTAGTGGCTTGACAGTATTTCAACTGGTTGTAAGTAAAAAAAAATATTTTGTTTTCATTAATTGCAGTTATTAAATTAATCATAGATCTGTAATTTAATTTACTCATTGATCTTTTAGTAAATTTTGCATAACTTGCTTATTTGTTGAATTTCTAAATTGTAGCATAGCTAAAATCTGGTAACTGCAATTTTTGAATCCTACATGTACAATTGTATAATACTGTGAATCAGGGGGAGTGACTATTGTAAGTCTGAGAGAAATTCACCTTTGCATGATAATATAACTTATCTAACACATCTGCAGCTTTAACTATCTCCTTTTTTCTATCAGTCTGTTTGATACTGCATATATTGAATCGGTTCTACCTCTAAATTCATTATAAACATCAAAACATTTTTATTTAGCTTTCTAGTGTAATTGTTTATTTACCACTTGAACAAAATTCTGAGTTAATATTTACCAATTATATATTTATTTTTCAAGTATATTCAATTTTTTACAAGTACTAAATCTTAATTCAAGGAATTATTTTGAAATTTTAAGATTTGTAAGTGTACATGTCTCATTCTGGCCCATTGTTTACATTTGTGTGAAATCAGCTGTTCCTGTGTGTTGACCTATTTAGCTTGGGACTATTTTCTGATGTATTGATACATTGAGGTCATATGCAAATGACCTGTGGGTATTTTCCAAGGATTCTCTCATTTCATTGGTTCACTGTTTTGCATTTGTGATGCGTAATACCATGTGACAGAGGTATATTGTACATGGCTGTGTTTTAATTGGACAGGAATTATACATTACCTAGTGTGTAGTCTATTGAATCCCAGGTCACTTGTGTGTTTATAAACATTACAAGACATGTATTAGAAGGTTTGTTGACATTATTTTGTGTATTCAGTGTAAGTTTATCCAAAATAAAAAGGTTTTATTTAGGATAAATAGTTTGATTGAGTGTATTTTAAAAATAGAAATTCATTCAAGGTAAAGTTAATACTTTATCTAGAAATTAAATTATATTTGGTATTATTGTGTATTGAAGTAAAGGTTACATATTGACCTATATTTCTATAAACAGATAAAGAAGCAGATTAGTACTAGTATAGTACATTATCATTTGAATAGGTCTTGTAAATTAAAGAAAATATACAAGATTAATTCAAAGTAAAAAAATGAAATAAATTGAAAAAACATTTTTTTAATAAGTTACTGGAGTGAAATGAGTCATTTTCGGTGACTTAATACCTGGACTAAGAATATACACGGTGGTAACTACATTGCGATAATTTGGATACAAATTATATCTTTTTCGTTGTGATATAATTATTTTTGTGTTACGTAAAACACAATAAACGGACATCGGTATATTTTTTTTTCGGATTTTTGAGATTTTTGCATTGAATAAATACAATACAGTATAATAAAATATAACAAAAACATTGTTTTTTATTGTCTTTCACTATCGGTTAAAAAAAATAAAATTGAAGGAACTGCAACAAAGGAGTGAATTGAATCTGTTGTTGAATTGAAATTGAATTGGAGATTACAATACACTTGAAATATAGTCTACACATAAGTATTAAGTGACAATGTGACATGGACAAGAAAGTGTTGTGACAGTGAAAATTATTTAAAGCTGGGATTGATGAATATCTGATTAATCAACACACAAAGAGGATATATACAGTGGTGAAATAAAAGTGAAAAAATAGAATAATACTTTAAAATTGAACTTCATTAAAAAAATTTACTTGAAATAATTAATATATTATTGTCTCATTGCGAAATTGATTTTATATTGACATAAAAATAAATAAATACACAGGAAATAAATTATAGTATTAAAAAGAAAATACTTATTTTGTAATATATGTTTCCATGTATATTTTATATGATTAAGGATTTCAGTTTGACACTTAGATTTTTAAGTTAAATCTCAAGTTTGGTCTAGAGGCAGATGTTGTGACTAAGTTATGAGTTATCTTAAGTTGAGTCTCAAGTTGAGTTAAGTAAATAAAATTATAAAGTTATATGTTTTAACCTTTATTTAAGTTGAGTGTAACTTGAGTTACTTGATATATCCTTACTTGACTTGAGGGGGTATTAAGTTAAGTGATAATACTTAAGTGGTGTATTAAGTTAAGTTATAATGCTTAAGTGGAAACTTAAGATCGGTGGTTCTTACTTAAGTAAAACTTGAGTGATACTTTAAATTGAATTATACTTAAGATTAATGATATTTTAATTAATTAAAGGAAACTTAAGTAATAAGAATACAAACTTAAGTTGAGTGTGATACTTAAGATAAGTATAGGGGAAATATCATTATAAGTGACTGTTTTTGCTGATAATATACAATTACACTTGATTATTTTGTGGTGATTTCCCTAGTTTGTGTTTATATATATGACATACCAGATCACTTAAACTTAAGGGAACACTTAAGTTACTAAGTATTATGAATTGATTACTATTGTGAACACTTGTGTATTATTCAGTGAATATATTAACTATATTGGAGTGAAAGGACACATATATGATAGACACATGTGCTTAAGTTAAGTGGATACTTAAGTCAATACTTAAGTTAAGTGTATACTTAAGTCAATACTTAAGTTAAGTGAAAAAATTACAATTCAAGGAATTGGATTTTATACAAAAGGACATTGATTTTAAAGGGATTATAGTACCCGTGAGCAGATATGGAGGAAAGTAAACTGAGTTTAGCAATGGGAGGAACGCCAAAAACTTCTGAAGAGAAGCATGGAGTAACGATAAGTGAGGAGGAGAAAAAGATATTAGAGGCTTTTCATAAATTGCCGATCAAGCCAAAGAAGTTGGATGATCCTGATGATTTATTAGCATTTATGGAAGATGTGAAGACTTTGAAGTTGAGCTCTGGAGTTGATTCCGACACACTGAAGATGAAAGGAAGTTATCACTTTCCAAAAGTTTCAAGCTTTTACGGAGAAGACAACAAGGGAGATGTGACGTGGGAGACCTTCAAGTTTGAGATTTCAGCATTGATTGCCGATAAGTTCTTTTCTGAGGAACAAATTCTTCTTGGAGTTAGAAGAGCTGTGAAGGGCAATGCCAGTGATGTGGTACGAAGACTCGGTACAGGCGTTGGTATTATGGAAGTGATGAACAAATTAGAGAGCACATTTGGAAATATAGAGACCAGAGAAAGTATACTTAGGAAATTCTACTCAACAAAACAACAGAATAATGAATCAGTAATTAACTATGCGTCAAGATTGGAGGAAATTTTTACCCAAGCAGTCAACCTGAAAGGACTTAAGAAATCAGATGATGATATTTTGAAGCAAGTACTTTACCAAGGACTTAAACCGGATATTAAACATCTCGCTTCATATAAATGTGAATCCGTTGATGACTACGACAAATTCAAGATTGAGCTGAGGAAAATTGAAGCGGAATTGAAGTCTGAAACAGAGAGTAACACCAGGAAATGTAATGCTGTCATCAATGTAGACAAGAAAGAATCATCAGAAATGTCGGAAGTAAAACAACTCTTAGAGAAACTGAACAAAAGAATAGATGATCTGGAAAAGGAAAAGAAAAACAACGCTTATGTACCACAGCCAAGAGGTTTTTATAGAGGACAATACAGCTATAGAGGTTTTAGAGGAGGATACCAACAACAAGCATATAATAGAGGTAGAGGAGAGACGAGACCAATAAGACCGACTGCAACCGGAACATTTCAGCCAATATGCTATACATGTAACCAAAAGGGACATTTGGTTCGGAACTGTCCATCCTATTCACAGCCAACATGTTACAACTGTAATGAGAAAGGACATATTGCGAGGAATTGCCCAAAAGAGTTAGTGCACTAGTTACGGAATCGAACTTGGGCACAGAACATCGAAATGATTCCAAACTTATAGGAAACACCAATGAAGCCAGCATCACCATCAACAACATAGAAACACCAGCTCTTTTAGATAGTGGAAGTTGTGTCAGCTTAATTTCCAAATCTTTCTATGATCAACACTTACAGACAACAGAAATACAACCTTTGGAAAATATTTTGAATATAGAGTGCGCTGATGGAAATCATTTGCCATATTTGGGTTACATTGAAGCACAATTGACGATTGAAAAAGGATTACCGAAGTCAACGCCACAACAATGCCTATTTCTATTGACACCAGACACAAACTACTCCTCAAGAACACCTGTTATACTTGGAACCAATATTCTAAATGAATTACTATCGGAATGTAGAAACAACTTTGGTGAACAATTTCTTCAAAAAGCTGGATTACATACTTCATGGTACTTATCTTTCAGATGTTTGGCACTTAGAGAGAAAGAATTAAAGAAGAATAAGAACAGACTTGCAGTTATTAGGAATGCATCAACAGAGAAGATTATAATACATCCAAATGAATCAATCCATGTGAAAGGCTATACTGATAAAGAATTGGATTACTCTCCTACAACAGCCATCATTCAAGAATCAACAGAATCTAATATACCATCCTACCTCGACATAACACCAGGAATAGTACACTATGAATATAGGAACAACAAAGAAACATTGATCAACATCTCTAACCTGACCACCAACACTGTGACCATAGCACCTAAAAGTATTTTGTGTGAATTGCAGCCAGTGACTATTGATGAGGAAGTTTTCAACAACATTCAACACAACGACAAACATGATGAATTATTAGAAACCATTCAGATAGATACCAACAGACAACTTACTGACAATCAACGTGCACAAGTTAAAGCTCTACTTCATCAACATAAGGACATCTTCTCTACAAGTGATATTGACATTGGAAATTGCCAGAAGATAAAACACCGGATTGATCTAATAGATGATATACCATTTAAGCAACGTCATAGAAGAATCCCACCTATGATGATAGATGAGATAAGAAGTCACATTGAACAACTACTAGCAGCAGGGATAATCAGGAAATCAAAGTCACCATGGTCATCAAATGTAGTGCTGGTTAGGAAAAAGAATGGTAAACTGAGAATGTGCGTGGACTATCGGATGCTGAATAATAAAAGTGTGAAGGATTCTTATGCCCTACCAAGGATAGAGGAAGTGTTTGATGTTCTAAAAGGCAGTAAATACTTTTCAACAATTGATCAGAAAGCAGGATACCATCAAGTGGAGATAGAAGAGAAACATAAAGAGAGAACAGCCTTTACCTTAGGACCTTTAGGATTTTGGGAGTACAATAAAATGCCGTTTGGATTATCAAATTCTCCAGCCACCTACCAAAGACTTATGGAAGAATGTTTAGATGATTACAACATGAAAATTTGTGTGATATACTTGGATGACTTAATTATATTCAGCAGAACATTCGAAGACCCGGAAAAGATAGACAAAGTTAAGAATTGGCCAACACCCAAGAATTCAGATGAACTCCGTTCCTTTCTAGCCTTTTGCGGGTACTACAGAAGATTTATTAGAGATTTTTCAAAGATTACCAGACCTCTTACAGAATTATTACCTCCAACATCTTCAAAGACTTCCAAAAAAGTATTCAAAGATTGGCAGTGGACAGAGAAAGAAGAACGCATATTTAACCAGCTTAAGGAAACACTTGCATCTCCACCAATACTAGCATTTCCAGATTTCAGCCTTCCATTTGAACTACATACAGACGCGTCGACAAAAGCATTAGGAGCAATTTTATACCAAATACAAGACAAGAAGAAGAGAGTCATAGCATATGCAAGTCGATCATTAACCAAGTCAGAAAGAAACTACTCAGCTTTTAAACTGGAGTTCTTAGCTTTAAAGTGGGCAGTGACAGATAAATTCTCAGATTACCTAGCACTGAAGCATTTCACAGTACTCACAGACAATAATCCACTTACACATGTTTTGACATCCGCCAAACTCGACGCAACCGGACAAAGATGGGCCTCTGCTCTAGGAGCATATGATTTTGATATACTATACAGAGCCGGAGTAAAGAACGCAGACGCAGATGGAATGTCAAGATATCCTTACCATAACATTATACAAGATGAAACAGATATGATCAAGATTGAAAACAACATTGTGAAGACTATATGCAACAATATGAATTACATTCCATATATAGAGACTCTACCAACAGCTAATATCAACATACTTGAAGCAACAGAAGACTTTGGAACACCTATGGCACAGATAGAGATGCGAGAAATAAGAAGAAGTCAGAGACAAGATAGCACCATAGAAAGATGGAGAAGAGCAGTCATTGATAAGAAGTTGCCATTAAAGAACTGGGATAGAGAAGATATTCTGATGAGGAGAAATTTCAAACATCTAAGGATAAGACGAGGTATTCTATACAGACATTATGAAGAGAACAATACTGAACAACTAGTCATTCCAAAATGCTATAGACAAGATATTCTGGTTGGATTACATGACAATGTTGGACATCCCGGAAGAGAAAGGACCTTAGCTTTACTTAAAGAAAGATTTTACTGGCCAAGAATGTATGCAGATGTAGACAACCATGTTTCTCAATGCCAAAGATGCCTTAGAAGAAAGTCAAATGTACACAACTATGCACCTTTAGTAAACATCACAACTACATATCCACTTGAAATGGTTTGCATGGACTATTTGACACTTGAACCTGCTAAAGGAATTTCCAACATACTTGTTATTACAGACTACTTCACTAAATTTGCGATGGCTATTTCAACTAAAAACCAAACAGCGAAAACTACAGCAGAAGCCTTTTATAATAATTTCATTGTACACTACGGGATTCCAAATGCCATACATTCAGATCAAGGAGCCAATTTTCAGTCAGAAATTATGAAGGAACTTTGTGAAATTACTAACATGAAGAAGACGAAAACATCAGTGTATCACGCCATGGGTAATGGATTAACTGAAAGATTTAATAGAACGTTATTAGACATGCTGGGAACCTTAGAGACATCGCAGAAATCAGACTGGAAGAAACATATTCCAACATTGGTCTACGCATACAACAGTACACCTCACGAGTCGACAAAGATTTCCCCTTTCGAACTTATGTTTGGACGCAAAGCAAAGCTACCCATAGATTCAATGTTTCAACAAGCTACAGATGAAATAACAACAACTGATGAACCATATTCAGATTACATTAAAGAACTTAAAGACAGAATGGAAAAGACTAGAGAAATTGTACAAGAACATACCAACAAAGCCAGACTTAAACAAAAGACCAACTTCGATAAGAAAGCAAAGGCCGCAAGCATTTCAGTTGGGGATAAAGTACTAGTGAAAATCCTGAAGTTTGATGGAAAACATAAGATCTCCGACAAGTTTGAAGAAGAACTCTATGACGTGATAGAACAACCAAGAGAAGATATCCCTGTATTTAGGATTAAAGCAGAAAAGTCAGGAACGATTAAAGTTTTGCATAGAAATCACCTGTTTCTAGTCCAAGGACAAGAATCAAGAGAAAGAACAGAAACTGAAGAACATATTGAACAAATAGATGACAAGAGAAAAGAAGATACATCAAAAGGATCAAGAAAAAAGAAGATAAAGAATGTGACGTCACTAAAGATGAAGATTCAGAAGATGAGGAAGAGATAGGAGACGAATATGTATCTAATACATATATCAGTGGGGACGCCCATAATCCTATAAAGTACAAGAATAGTGTTGAGAAGAAAGAGAACAATCAGTCAGAAGAAAGAATAGAAGATAAGAAGAAGAAGAAGATTAGATGATACAGAAGAGTCTGAAGATATATCTACAGATATAGAAGAAGAAAAGGAAGGAGTTGTAGAGGTTGAACTTCCCACAGAAGAAAATTTATCTACAACATCTGATGATCCTGACATAGAAGTAGCAACTACAGAGGATATACAAGATAATACAGATCAACATGATGTAACAGCAGAAGAACAAACAGATGATATAGAAGAAGAAACTACAGAAAGTGTAAGACCTCAGCCAAGACCTCGTCATAGTATAGCAACAAGTCCAACTCCAACCCCAACACCTAGAACATCAAGAAGAGAAAAGAGAAAACCGAAATGGCAAGAAGAGTTTTACATGTATCAGATGGTGCCAAGACCTTATGACTCCAAATTACAAGCATTAGATGTCTTGATGAACTCTGGAGTACTTAACAGAATTGACATACAAGTAGCTCAACAAATTTTGGATACCCTCTCTGATAAGAAGTCATAGATTTTAATGTTTTTATGCAATATGTTTTTATTATATTGTATGTTATTCTTATGTGCTTATAATGTACTTTGATAATAAATTAACATGTAAAATGTTGCAATAAAATATATGTTGATTTATATTGAAAGTGTGTGATATTTTAAATGTTAATCTTTTTGCGCGGTTATTAGATTGCGAGGTCGCAATTAAAAAAGGCGGGGAGCAAAAGCAAATATTTTACTATATAACATCAATTATTCAATGTTGATAATTATAAAGATAATTGTCAATGCTGAATTATATATATATATAAATAATGTCAACATAGTAAGAGAAAACACTGAAATGATATGTATTGACTCTTAATTAAGGGTTGAGTTTGTTTGTTTAATGGTTTCGAAATGGCTGGTGAAGTATTCTATTGGTGTAGTTTTGTTCTGGGTAGTTTGTTATCCTGATTGTTTATTGGTATGTTTTGATAATGACGGGACGTCATTTTCCATAGCAGGGAAGTGTGTAACAGGGACACAATCTGTCAGTCTTTATTATATGTCATTAAGAGAGTTGTTTCCCTTGGACCAGTGTTATTGTATGGGTGAGTGGTTATGATTTCCCGCCAGTTTGATCATGTGACTATTGTGTTCAGTTGAGCTCACGTTTTCTAGGAAGAGACATGTACATTGTCCTCATGGTTTTTAAATTTTTGTGATTTATGGAATATCAGTATTATTTATAAGGTATGTAAAGTTTAAACTGCTTTTGATGATTTCCAAAGCATTAAGTATTGTTTACCTTAATGTTGTTTTTAATTGAATTATGATAGTGAATTTGATAAGTAATTTAAATGGTTGCTGTGTCTTATTTTTGGACTCCCAGGGACTGGTTAAATATTGCAGTATCATATCTTTATTTTCTCAACTAATGAATAAATAAATAATCTCACATTCTATTCAGACTCTATGCACATTTTCCACTATAATTTGCAGGATAGTAACAGCACACTGGAGAGAGAGAGAGAGGAGTGTATATTGTATTTGTGTTGATGTAAACACTTAGTTCCATAAACTGGTGAGTGTGATATATTGCTGTAAATGTACAAGTGTTTTATGATATTGTATGATAAAATGTTTGATGTTAATTAAAAGCCACTGGAATGAATATGATTGATTGATTTATGCAATTGATTGTGATTGATTGATTTATGCAATTGAATATGATTGATTGATTTATGCAATTCAAGAATGTTAAATGTAATGTATATTTAGAATGTGTTAATTATGTATTTTCAGAGTGTGGTTACTTAGATGATCATTGATTGTATTGAACTAGTTTTGTCTAAGATACATGCTGTGTCAACAGAAAATAAAAGAGATAAAGAACCTACAAATCCTTGACTTTTATTCACCCTTTCAAAATGATAAATTTCAAAGGAGTTACAAAGTAACACCCCCAGATACACACACCATGTCATGCCTATTTGTGTGTTGTTGTTTTTTCTAGCGGAACATAAAACTACTATTACATAAAAGACATATATGAGCAAAATTAATAAACGATTGTATTGAAATATCTAAACTAAAAACCAAAAAGATAACATAATATGTATACAGTATTTCTAAACAAACTGGTATACAACATGTACATACTATGAATTATCATTTTGGCCTACAGCAGCGTTCTCTAATCTCGAGGATGTACATTTACCTTACTCCGTATCTTTACCATGTATACATAGTGACATTGTGAAGGCAGGGGAAGTATATATGATACAAAGATTAAAGTACGGATGATTCATAAATAAAAACTTATTAACATAAAACTTTATTATATAAAGTATATAATCTATGTCCACAGACTCATATAACAGTTTAATTCCAATGGCACATAAAACATATAAAATCATGTATGACAGACAGCACTTTGGATAGATTAAAGGGTTGTTACATTGTTTGTTTTTTTTTAAATAAGTTTAAAGTTAAATTTTCTTACAATGTTAAGAATACGTCTGTTGTGAGTAATGTTTATTTGATGTATAGACCTATTAATATGGCTCCGTTAAGGATAAACACAGTCCAAAATGTAATGGATTGAATCCTGTACGACAATCTGAAAGTTTTTCATTGGTGGATTCATCTCGGTCATATTCATGTGCAGACGGGTGGATTCATCTCGATCATATTCATGTGCACACGGGTGGATTCATCTAGACCATACTCATGTGCAGAAGGGTGGATTCATCTAAATTCATAATCATGTAAAAAAGGGTGGGTTCATCTTGACAGTATTTATGTGCAGAAGAGTAGATTCATTTTGGCCATATTCATGTGCAGAAGAGTGGATTCATCAAGGCCATATTCATGTGCAGAAGAGTAGATTCATCTAGGTCATATTCATGTGTAGAAGGGTGGAATCATCTTAATTCATTTTCATGTACAGAAGGGTGTATTAATCTCGACCATATTCATGTGCATAAGGGTTGATTCATCTTGACAGTATTTATGTGCAAAAAAGTGGATTCATCTAGGCCATGTTCATGTACAGAAGAGTGGGTTCATCTAGGTCATATTCATGTGCAGAAGAGTAGATTCATCTAGGTCATATTCATGTGAGAAGAGTGGATTCATCTAAGTCATATTCATGTGCAGAATAGTGGATTTGTCTAGGCCATATTTATGTGCAGAAAATCATATGTGCTTAAAAAGTTACTATTTTATCGCAGTTTATGTGTTCCTAAAATAAAATAAGCTGACAAATATCACTTACATGTCCAAAATACTTAACGTTAATAAAAAAAAATGTTAATTCATATCGATACCTCAGAGTGTACCTTCTGGATTATGCCGTGTTTTCTTTTAATATCGTTGTTTTACACGTGTCTTATACGAGAGATATTGTAATTTCTTATAGGTACTTTGAAATATAATAGGCTCGTGTAAATTTTGTAAATATATTTAGACGGTTTACCAAAAGCGGCAAAATACAATAAAACTAGATTAAGATTTAAAGACCATCCTTATGCATTACCATCGCTTCAATTAACCTCAGATGACCTTTCAAAATTCCATTTTATTTAGTTTCGCCCATTGTTTTCTCGTTAAGGGCACACACATTGTTTTACTTTGGGACCATATGCCGCTTTTCATGAGAGTCGCATTGAAGTTTTTAAGATAACCGCCATATGAATATATCTGCGGATGGTTCTAAATTCAAAATTTCACTATTTTCGTGTTCAATGTTGAATTCTGCTTAAGCCGGTGCTAGGGCGTGGACGGTAAATTGCACATTCCAGTACCCTCAGACTCAATCAAACTGAGCCTGCAGCATTGTCAATTTTGCCGTGTTGGGCTGTCTGTAGGGATTCCATTTACCGTCCACGCTTTTTAGCACCAGCTTAAGTAAGTAAACTTATTTTAGGTTTCCAACCTCCGTTTTTTAAAATTTTGCACCCTTTTTTAATTTTACTGTTTTGTTTTCTTTTAGAAAATTCAGTGACTGGGCACAATCAAAGGTTATTGATATCTGTTCTAAATCAAAATGTTTTTGTTATATTTTTCTGGTCCTTTGTGATCATTGAATCCAGCACTTTTAGGTGTTGAAAATTGATAACCGCTCTAGCCGTGCTAGGGGTCATGAGAGATGTTGCACTTTTTCATTACCCTGCATGCACAGACTCAATTAAACGAGCCGGGAAATCTCATGTTATTTTGCTGTTAATGCGTTCGAGAGATCATCCTTTATCAAGATTTTAATACTATTTTTGTACAATATTGACTTTTTAACCAGAGACAATTTTTTTAATTATATGACACAGAAGTTATTCCTTTTTCTGCCTGTCCACGCCAACTGCTATCAAGAATATTGGTAGGGATACGAAGCGCATTCAGACAAATTTGTTCTACTTAAGACTTCACATGTTTATTGAGCATAAACGTACTTAAAACGTGGTGACTATTTTCGGAAGGCTATGCCGCCGTTTCGTATGGCATAGGCCAAACAACTACAATATACATGCATACCCGTAACAATATATGTCCATGTCATTTAAGTGAATCAGAATCAAAACAAAATTGTTTACATCAATGAATTTCTTGCATGCCGTTTCATAAAAATGCTGTAACAATATTATTTTCATTATTGTTAATATTTATCTTAATACATAATTATTATAGAAATCACAAAATTTTATTTTACAGATGGCGGTGCAAGTTTCACATCTGCTTCAAACCTATATCGCACGACTTGAGGAACACGCAAAACCTGTAGCAAATGATAAACGATATATGAGTTATGTTAAGTACATCAATGCATTTCTCAGCTGTTTTTTGTAAAGAAAGAGTTTATTTGGTCGAAGTACCGGGGAAGGGCTTAAGTTTAAACGCTCACAAAATTATGGAGATGCGGATTTCATCATGTGTTCCGGTTTAAGGTTAGAAATCCCTAATAGAAAACATCGAGGAGCGGCCAGATTTGCGATGTTACGTGAAGATACGAGCAGACAATCTCAGGCGAGACATTTGCGGGGAGTTGATTGATGGTTATCTCTCAGCCGATATGCTGAGGGAACTACGACCAGAACTTTTCACTTTTCTCAGAGCAATATTTTCGGAGGTAACAACAAACCTTGACACAATGCCTGGAACATTAAGTAGAGTAACGACAATTGGCCTACCAATGAAGGTAGGGCTTGGAGCAATAGAATTTCGAAATTTGGAAATTGACGGTGACATTTTACATAAAAAGTGGTCAAATAAGCGCCTAAAAGTGGATAGGGATATGGGAGTCGTTTCGAAACTGAAGGAACGATGGCGTAACGTTCAGTTAAATGCACAGGATATGAAATAACCCATAGATATTGAAAGTAATAAGTTAGCAAAGGTGCCAGGTAGCAAGGAGAAACACTTCGGAAATATAAATAAATTTGCAGACGATCTAGATTCGGTAATTGAAGAGAATACCTCTGGAACAGGAACAAGGACCTGACAATATAAATGTACCATCTGGTGATCACATTAAAGAAATTTATGAAGACGTATCTACTATGGATGAGAAGATCAAAGCTACATATACAGCCATGGCAACGAGAGATTTTTCTGTTCCAGCTCTAAGAATCATAGGCGACAGAAAAATTGCTTGTCTTGTTGAATGGAGAAAGAGAGTAGAAAAGGGCAATTGGCCTTCCTGGAAGATGTTGCACAAAAAATCTTCAATACTTGATGTCTACTTAGTTGCCAGAGATGCACCTTTGAAAGCAGACCATAGCAAGAGATTTTTGCTATTCCTTCAATTTAGCAGAATTAAAACTTGCAGAGTGTTTGTCCACAACGCAACGACAAGTCTACTTGATTTCTGAAGTCGTATTTGAGTGGACGATTGCAGAAACTGCATACAGGCTTGGGCAAGAGTGAAATGAAATTCAAAACATACTATCTGAAGACCTTCATTCTTTGGGTTTGTGAACGGAGGATCCGTCCTTATGGGGGAACAAAATATCATAACAGCAGTGAAGAAGGTACTGCAGTTTATAATGCAGTGTCTTCAGCAAAAACGACTGCCTCATTATTTTCGTGAACAGCAATTTGTTTGTAGAGCTAGATGATTTTGAATGTGATGTTCTACAGGACTGTATCGACAAATACTTTGCGAGCCAATAGATAGCATTGGTGACTTTGAAATTTATCAAGGACAATCATGGTAGTCATGAGGGTAGAGATTTTGTTGGACGTAGATCAAGTACAGTGTCTTTCTGAACTGAAAGAGGACGGTGGAAGGATTAAACATTTGGACAATCTTGAAGATGCATTTGATCGATATACAAAGAGGTTTCAATGAAAGTCCACGAGATGTAAACGGAAATGTTCCGATAAAAGAAGCAGTCGATAAAACTTTTTGAAGTATTTCATTGAAGAAGAAAGGCAAAAACAGATATCCGACGGAATATCAAATATTTCTATTAGAGTGCAGGAGATGGAAATTCGACACAGGCAATAGCAGGTGCAATTGTGCCTCAAACTGCCGCGGTTGCTGGTTTACTTAACAATTTTATCACTGGAGGCAGAACTCTGCCGATGAACAGTCGTGAGTCAAATCAAAGAATGGACCTTTTACTTCAGTAATTGGTTCCGATTGTTTCGACGGTGGTCCAGAAATAATAGCCTCCCTTGTGGACAAGATGGCGTAAGAAGTGTTCTTCAACAAACAGCGGACCGAAGTGTTGACCTGTTCCTTGAGTTGAAAAGAGTTGTATGGTAAAATATTTGTCATGCAGAGATGAAGAAGAAGAAACACTTGCACAAGAAATCTTACACAAGGCAACTGCTTACTTCCTTGCAAGACAAGAATAAGCGCAATGTGAATCAAAGCAGAATTAATGAGAGAAAAATTATATGATATAAATAGACTTGTCATTTAACTGTTTAAGTTTCTGGACATTAAGCGTTTTGCTGTCAGATGATTTGTATACATCATAAATGTTGCCATGTTTATTATTATTTTATTTTGTTTTGCTACAAGGAAAAGTCATGTATGCGCTTGTAATATTGTTTAAGAAATGCCTCGAACAAATTTCCCGTTCAAAATTTGAAGATGTAGTTCTTACATATACATCGAAAGATGTTCATACACACAGTCGTTAACAAAGTTACATGATATACGATATACAAGCTTATGATACTTATGATTTTCTACGTATAAGTGGTATTCAGAAAATGAACCTGACTGGTTGTCATTGATTCTGGCTGTGGGGTACTAATATATTTATCAACTATTGTTTTAGCGACATACATTATCTTTGACAAACTTTCCTACAATAAATGGATCGAAACAACCATTCAGTTCTTACTGTTACCTAGTTCAGCAGCAAAAATAGCGAAGATTCATTTTAATAATTGAATTTATTTTGCATTTCACTGCCTTGAATACAATGCATACATTTGTTTTCAAATAGAAAGGGAAATATCCGGCCAGTAAAGCAGCAGCAGCAGCTACATCAACATATACTTCTTCAATGAAAAAAAAGATAAACCAACAAAGGTATTTGCTTTAAAAGCTTTAAATAAAATTTTAACAAGGAACAAACTGGTTTTCAGTAATTTACATATTGTCGCAATATCCATCATCATGTAAGCTTTTATGGAAGTAAGAATATTTATTAAGAAAAGGGCCGGAAAAGCAAAATTTTCAAATAAAATGTATCAGAAATAGAACATTTCTTGATTTAGCTAACCACTTTCAATTATAAGTGTTGCTGAGAAATGTTGCTTTGGAAAATAAAAATAGAATAGGCGAGTATATACATGTTCATATAAATCATGAAAATCATTTACATTAAAAACAGAGTTCGATGGCAAAAGACCTCGGTTACTTTTTCTTTCGTGTTTTCAAATATGCACCTAGTAAATGGATGAGAAACAGAAATTTGAAGTTCTTCCTTTGTGGAGTTTCTGTTTAAAGGCCCATTAAGCCTCAGAAACGAATAAATTTTTAGTTCTTTAAATTGGAGAAACACGAATTTTATTATGTTTAAATAAAGGTTTTAAAGCATAACATGTTTGATGCCTACAGAAAGTAGCTATATATGTGAAATAACAAAGAAGTATTTTGACTTCCATACAAAATACTTATTCATTTTAATTGTACTTATTGCTAAAAAGCAGCTAAAAAGCAGCAAAAGAAAAAGATGGTACGAGTAATTGGATAACGGGTAACTTTTTGGATACTATAAAAGTATACCAATTTAATATTTTTGAGAAATAAAAATAAAAGCATTTCTATGGCATAATGGGCCTTTAATTATTCAAAAAGAAGCTCGATGTAAAAAATGCACTTCATTTAACTTAAACCTACTGTAGTGGCAGTGGCACATATAGATTGAGATCGGGTTATCATAAAATCTTTCAGTATTATATTGTCATATGGACTCTCATACTCTCATATATGTCACTTAAGGTCACATATCCACATAATTTGGTCATATAAATCATTAATAGAATTCAACGAATTTGCCCCTTTGTTGTTGTTGTTGTTAACTTTTTATCTGCTGTATTTTTGTATTGTGTGGATCTGCACATTTATACAAGAATAGAACGCTTATTCAGCAAAAATGTGAGCATGATGTTGTTTCGTCATTCTTGAATTCTGTCACGAGTCGTTTCTTTCTTTTTTTTTATTTTAGTAATCTGATACTAACATTAACTTTAACTGGCAGTTAATCATAATTATTTCGTAAGAGGCTTTTTCCCGTTCTAGATTTTGAAATGGTATGATATTGAAGGAATTTAGTCAAAGTCTAAAAATAGCTAGATAGGTCACAATCTTTTTATCGATTTTTGTTACCACGTCACGAACAAGTTAAATATTTTTACAGGTAAATATTCACGTGATGTTTACACCGACATTGATCGCGTCAGTGCAACGTAGAGCATTCGACCTAGATTACCTGTAGCGGGTTTAAAGGAGAATATTTTATTAGACTATACCCCCACTTGCGGTTGTTATTCGCAATGTCATTAATACCGATATCTTTACCTGAATTCCGACGCGCTTATAGTGAATACAAGGCAATGTTATAATGACATATAACAAATACTATCAGTCATTTAGAACTAAGAGTTCATTCAAGAATTCTATAGCTCGTATGTATTCCGACATCTAGCGACGTATACTATTGGCTGTTTTAGAGTGACGTTTTACAGACCAGTCTGTCTTTAACAACTAACAGTGGTTTTTAAAAAACTGTACATTAAACCATATTCTTATTGGCGAAATTCCAGTGTTTCCAGCAGCGACATCAAGCCGGTTTGTATATGTGCGGTGCCATCTAAATGTACTCAGTTCTGTTCACTCAGCCTACTATTACGAGCCGTGATTCTTAACTACCTACATTTGGGGGATAAATGTAGTAGGAAACTATGTGCTGAAGCTGAGTACGGATTGTGCTACCGATACAAAGCTGTGTTAACAAAAAGCTATGTTAACGTTTCAATAATGATAAAATGCTGTGTTATATGGAATTGTTCGCATATATATGTGTGTGAATATATGTGGTTTAGTAATACATGTATAAAGTTGTAGACCTAGATATGGCGAGTCTCTAAAACAATAACTACACATGAACTTATTTCTGACGGTTTATTTCATTGTACACTGGTATTATGTAGGTCACATAGGCGTATATTATGTGTATGTTTCTTTACGTTTATTTATACTGATTTATATATATAACTATAGTCGATTTTATGAAGTTTTTATGACTTAAACATATATATTTAAGATTGTATATGTGAAGAAATTGATACATAAATATTACATTATTAACGTTCAGCAATATGACGTAGGACGTAACGCGACAAGGTCACGTTAACTTTGGTAAACCGTATGAATATGTATGTTGCATCGACGTAACAATGTACGAGGATAACTTCACCTTATTAACTCGTGTCAGCATGGATTCAATATAAAGAATACATATAGAAAGTGCTGAAATGCACTAAATTTAACGTGTCAAATTGTTTATAGCTATTTAGTTTTTTTACATGTATGTGTTATTCATATGCGTTCGGAAAATTTTACATGTATGTGTTATTCATATGCGTTCGGAAAACCAAAACAGCTAAAACCTATATATGTCAGAGTCCTTAAAAAGGGGTTGGGTGGGAAGTGGGACCAAGGATTGCACAGCTGCTATGCTTTTTTTAAAAAAGAGATTGGACTTCCGACCATCATTTAAGAACACTTTCAATGGTATGGAAATATGTTACTACGATCATTAAGTAATAAGTATTTGAATTTTATAGGGCCTTACAGTGGGTTGGGAGTTTTGCTATATCAATGTCATATGAGCGACAGTCTGCAACATATTACGAGTTATGCTTTTTTCATTTAGTGGATCAAATATTCGCAGACGAATAAACATACAATAATTTCAAAATTGACCTGTCTGTTATTGCCATTTCGGGGCTTTGGCTCAGATTTGAAAATAATTCATTTATATGAGAAATAAGTTATGACATTGAGGTTCACGTGACTTGTTTTATGGCCCAAATAAAAAAAGTCCAGTTGTTTTGGTATCCGACACCCCATACCCCCACACGCGCGCACGCACGCACATACACAAAGAGGGTAGGTGGGTAGGAAGTATGCATATACTGGTAAGAAAAGGGTATGTAGGGAGATAGAGAAATTTCTTCGCATAGATTCCAAGCACATTTGTTTATCTGTACTGTACATGTACTCTTTGACCTCACGGGAGTGCCCAGGATATGATAATGTTGCAAAAACTTTTTGGCATATTGATGTAAAATCGATGCATATTTATATCTGAAATAAAAAAAAACAACTGTTCTCTGACCGGAAGCAAATTATTTAGCATAGGGTTACTGTAGAAACGGATCAAACGGTGTACTGTAACTCATTTTTATTTCGCCAATAATTACAGTATATAAATAAACGAAATCACTGTATCAGGTCTTGCGAGTCTATATAGTATACAATCGCGTGTTTCTTCCATTCACTGAACCTTACTTGGTAGCTTTGAACCTTTCTTGCGATAACAGGAAATAGACTTTTTTATATACTGTGAAAATGAAGGACAAAAAACATGAAAAAAAATCATTTTCGTCGACAGTTTCTTGAAAAATATATATTAATTGCGTCAATATGAATTTACAAGTTTTTTTGTTCTTATATAAATGATAATATATAATATGAATCATCTAGCAACATTTAAGTTTAGGAAAAACCATCCCTCTTTAATCATCGTAACCCTTTATGACTGTAGGATTCGCTCTTTATGGTCTGAAAAGGATTTTAAATATACACCTTTTGTTCGAACGTAAGTTTGCATTATTTCTTTGTCTATGTGTGATTAATATGCTTAAAAGTGTAATATATAAAAAATAATAATATTTAAAAAAAACGATGATATTCATTATTGCAAGTAAACATCTCTATTCGCAAGTTCTATGTTATGTACTTTGAATATGTTTGTGATATACATGTACCGCTTAGGAACTTAGAAGTATTCAAATTTATATGGCGAAATTAAAAACAACTTACCTTCTTTATTCTAGTATAATACGTTAAATTTCATATGTTTTCATTCATAATCTAGGTCAATTTCCATTTAAAAACTTTTCAGTATCATCAATTTAATGTTTTGAAAATATAAAGTGTAGGCAGCCATTTTGAACTCTTACGTAATATCACAGTTTCCGCGGTAATTAGGTCAAGTGCTGTCAAACACTGTCAATTAACACTAAATGTTACATACACACATCACTTACTTTAACTGTTATTAAAAATTAATTTTAACTGTTTAAAAACTTTCTGTAACAATGAACTGTCTCATGGGCAGTGAACACACCTAAATGTGCTGCCTCTTCTAAGAACCCTTACCTCTGTGCAATATGTTAAATGGACTCAGTGGCCACAAAATTCACATTGGCCCGATTTCACAATTACTAAGGAGGCACATCCTCTTAACTGGGACGGAAAACTCTCTTTACAGACACAGCATGGCTCGTCTGTATCAGATCCTTCATCTGAGGATGAATATACATGTACATCAATGGGGGCTCCTTTACTTTTTGTTACACCAGATGTTGATGGGCTTTGGTGAAGACTGAGCAACTGTAGCAGGTTTGATATTTTTGTCTGCAGGCTTACTTTTTTTCAGTGATTTTGACTTGCTCGTGTTCTCTGTAAGTCTTTTTTCATGCTGGAACTTTTATGTGTCCATATTTTGCTCAGACAAAATTAAGACTTCCAGAGACTTTAATTGGCGGCACAAACTTTTTTGGCCTCTGAACAACAGAAGTGATTTTTTCTGCTATCAGAAAATTCTACAACTTTTGTATTGATATCTGATGATTTGTTTACATTTTTTCATTGTAACAGTACTAGCGTCATTGATATTATCTGAGCTGTTCTCTGTCTCTATTGTTGTGTGATATATAGAAGCAGGTGCTGTCTGTGTCTCATTTACCATCTCCTTATCAAAGGGATATATTCCTGCTTTTCTAAAAGAGAAGATGACATTTTCTGGTGAAAAGGCTCTGGCATAAGGCTTTACAGTGAGCTTTGCTATCTAATATTTTGTAATACCCATGCCTGTATTGCTGCGCATGTAGGTCTTACATTCTCGAAAAAAATACTTTTTCATGAGGACAAATACTACAAGATCAAGTGTTTGGGTCAGGTGGCTGCTATGTGGTGGGAGTACAAAAAGAATGACGATTATGCTCTTTAGCCCACTTTGTGTCACGTTCAATTTTTATGCGAACTCAGTGTTCACGTTTCATTTATCACACTGTGTAGTGAATATGCATGGTCAATGTATTCTGTCCAAATGTACTTTATTGTTCACACTTATTTCTCACTTTCTCGGCGTTATGTTTACTGAAAAAGCTTGTCCGATACATGCTTCTTCCATTGATTGCAGTTTTTTTCCATATTTTTTTTTGCGGACTGCATTGTCTGTTTACTATGGTGGCTGATCCGGAGCGTCGTTTTGTCGCTAGCGACAGGACGACAAAAAGCCAAGCGGCGCGTTGTCGGACTTTCGTCTTGTCGTCCTGTAGCTAACGATGCACGCCAAACGGCGGTGTGTTATCGCGATGTCACATTGTCGCTCGGCTCAAATCGAAGGATTGGCTTATATGTGCCGAGCGACATCGCGACAACGCGCCGCACGACAACGCGCCGGTCGGCGTGCTTTGCTAGAGACAGGAAATTGCGACAACGTGCCGTTTGGCGTGTTTCGCTAGCGACAAGACGAAAATGCGATAACTATGTAGTGATAGCGACAACGCAACGCGCAAAGTGTACCAAATCAACCACCATAGTTTTCTAATTCCTCACCTTTTCTGTGCATTGTTTACTGAACAAGATCTAATTTCTTTAGCAGCCTGGTTCATATATTTCACACTTTTTACTTGCGATACCGGTGTTTCATTTCTTGCATCTTACGTTCTTTCTGCAATGTATAGAATCACACGTTCGTATTTTATGGCGTATGCTTGGGATACATATATACATGTAGCAGAATGAAAACTTATACAGTCATGTACATGTAATATAATTTAAACTTCTTTTGAAATATGATGACAGAAACAGATAATAGAGGATTACCGAGTTACGTTAACGAGTTATCTGCCCTTGAAGTTATATGTTTAATCAATGTTCGCAAAGCCTTATTTTTCTGCATTTCGTGTAGCTGCCATAATTATGTTCGTGTGCAAAATTTTAAGAAGTTTTCTTCTTCACTTAAAGCAATGCCAATTTTCTACTTTACATGTATTTTTTAAAAAGCGATCTTATTACCTAAATGTAATGGAATTCAAATCCTTGATTTTATTGTAACAAAGATATTAGCTGTGTAAATCTACCTCTATACATTGTATAAGAAGTATCAAGGACGTGTACATTAACACTCATTGTGTTACATAAGATAATATTACGGTGAACACCGGTGTATTGAATTTACGAAAGGTACCGGAAAACTGAAAGCAGAGAAATATGTCAGAAATATATCCAAATGCTCACGTAAAAAGGAAGTTACATACAGGAACTCTTTTCACCTTATGTGTATTTTGTCACAAAAATTTCAATTGTAAACAATATTGTCTGTTAGGCTTTACCGAAATATACTAAAGCACATGTACATACATGTACACAAATGTATACTGTTTTTTTTAAGAACATCTTAAAAAAGGTCGACATTGAACTTTAAATGTAAGTGTACGTGATCAAAGACTCAGGTAAATTAGAAATAAATCAAGATATAATTAAAAATACTTAACTGCAATTCTATTTACATAAATAGCAGATGTTGTTCTGTTAACGTTATGTTGGTAGGCCCACAGATGTTGATCATCGATTTGAGGAAATTTTGCTTCGAATAATCTATTTACAAGATAATTTGAGCCGCGTCACGACAAAACCAACATAATGCGTTTGCGACCAGCATGGATCCAGACCAGCCTGCGCATCCGCGCAGTATGATCAGGATCCATGCTGTTCGCTATCAGTTTCTCTACTTGTAATAGGGTTTGTAAGCGAACAGCATGGGTCCTGATCAGACTGCGCGGATGCGCAGGCTGGTCTGGATGCAAACCCACTATGTTGGTTTTGTCATGACGTGGCTAATTTTTTATTAAGCTTATTAAACAATGCACGTAGCTGTGAACAAATACGTCATATTATATGGGGTTATAATTCATTGTTGAGTACAATATTGAATTTACTGAATCATATTGGACAAGTACACAGCTGTCAAACCTATTTTGGACGTGGCGCTAGCGGAGTCTGATATAGGTTTTGCAGCTGTGTCCAATAGATGTATACAGGCATAGCAGCTGTGTCCAATAGATGTATACATGCATAGCAGCTGTGTCCTATAGAATCAGTATTGTTCTTAACAATGTATAATGACCAGTGACTTCCATACAGCCATTGACTTTCAATGGTATCCAGTGACTAACAAAGCAATCCTTGGCTTTTCATAGCCACCAGTGACTCCAGTAGCAACAGTTGACTTTCCATAGGTACAAATGACTGCCGTAGTAAC
This sequence comes from Ruditapes philippinarum, assembly GCF_026571515.1. NCBI lineage: Eukaryota > Metazoa > Mollusca > Bivalvia > Venerida > Veneridae > Ruditapes > Ruditapes philippinarum. The sequence continues at coordinate 5,652 of NW_026857072.1, read as the reverse complement.
TAGTGAATTTCAAAAGCAAACAGTGACTTCCGTAGCAAACATTACTACCATAACTTACATCAGCATAACTAACTAATATCATAGAAACTGGAATTCAAAATCTTAACCTTGAAACCTGAAGTTAGGAATGATATTGTTGTAGACTTCATGTGAGCATGGTCCTCTTGTTTACAGTAAAATGTTCTTATTCTGGATATGTGATAAATAGAATATTATATTCGTTAGGCTTCATTACTAATTTTTTGAACTTGCTGAATAGAATAATATTAGGCTAGTCAATGGCTCGCATAATATAATTTTATTGAACTAGTGCAGAAAATACAGTACTGACCCTACACTCATGCTATATCCCCTATTATTACCTGATACCTTATATAAATGTAATTTGTTATTATTTACTGTTTTCTGAAATTTGAAAAACGTCAACGTTCGCGAACTGTTGACCGGTCAATAGTTTCGACTGTTTCCCTCTCGTGCTCTGACGTCATTGACGTCATATAGGATTCCCATTTGAAGCGTCCATCGATCTTGATCATGAACCAGACGTGACGTGACATAGTTTAAATATTAAGTTTAATTATTAACATATGTGCAAAACTATTTTCATGTTCCTTTTTTCTGCAAATACTGTTAAAACAGTAGTTGATCAGGTAATAAAACGGTGTCGGCGATAGTGTTTTGAACTGTTGAACAGTTCGGCCTACGGCCTTGGGCAGCAGTTCAAAACACTACCCCCTCCACCTCGGGCCAACCCAAATCACATATGAAATAACTGTATATTGATTTTTGAAGCGATTACCTTAAGGGATTTTTGTATTTACTCTACTCATATAGACGCTCTTGTGATATAGATACGATACGGAAAATAACGGAATACGCCGAAATTATATGACCTTAACGGCCTTAAGTTACTATTGATATCAAAATTTACGTAGGTCTTGCTCATCCCATGAAACAGAATAGATCTATAACAGATTTATGTAACAATATTTTTATGTAATACCAAATAAATAGTTTCGTACAAAGTTTGCAATATACCAATTTACATTTGTATATTCTCGAGGAATATGTTGTAATAAGTATTATGTTGGAAATTTCGTTAGCTTATATATTAGATATATTTGCTTTTTCTGGGCATATTTAAAGGAGAAATTGGATATATTGTGTCCCTCCGTTTTTTTGTGTTTTTTTTTTAAATTTTTTTTTAAAGAGAAAGAAAAGCATGTAAGTAATTTAGGTATTTTGTTTTAGATCAAAGGTGCACCTTTTAGATATTAAATAAAATGTTATGTGCGAAATAAAATAATATTATACAGATGTGTATTGTTTCAATATTCATTTGTCAATCAACTAATTATTTCATGGGTATTTGTGGAACAGTCAAAACTGCTGCCCTTAGGTGTCAGGGACGACATTTGATACCGGGACAAACAGTAAACCTGTTGCCCTTAGGTGTCAGGGACGACATTTGATACCGGGACAACAGTAAACTGTTGCCCTTAGATGTCAGGGACGACATTTGATACCGGGACAACAGTTTACTGTTCCACAAACAAACATGAAATAATAGTTTTATTACCTAATACTTTGCAATCAACTACATGTACAATATTTATTACAACAACATACAAATAACATTTTTACAACTGTTTTGTTGACAACTGAATAACCACCGTACATTGAACTAATCGGCGAATGGCTCTAACAGACTTTTTGTACTTACAATTTCCACAGACATGCACAATTTAAAACGCATACCAGACTCTTTCCCAGACTTTTTTAATTTAATTAAAAAACAAACCGGACTATTTCCACGGACGTTTAGGGGCTATTTCCACAGACGTTTATAATTTAAATGCATATGGGACAATTTTCGCAGAAGTTTACAATGTAAAACGAACACAAGACTACGTGTATTTCTATAGACATATTTCATGAGTAGTTGTTTTTATACTTTACAGAAATACGAAAATACATAGTGTACAAGCCAGAAAAGGAGATTTTTATTTGGAGCCAATATGAAGAAATACGTTGTATGTAAGGTAGGCCTGTTTCCTCATTATTATTTTTCTTTAGAACATGATGAATTTGTTGTTCATTACGTAATCGCACTAGCAAATGGAACGCAATGCCATAAAAAATGTATGTTTCCGTCGGATTGTCTAAAAGATCCGTAACTATTCTCTTCCGATTTGAACGCAGCTCCAGCCGATGGCCGTTATTTGAATTAGTTGACGTTGAGTTTGAAACGTTGCGAAAAACATCAGTGAATATTGATAAAGTGATTGACTTAAGCATATTACATAAACTTGTGTAAATACTAAATGCATGTTTAATTATAGGTGCACTGTAATCATGTTGTAAACTAAGCAAAAACTGCAGGATAAAACAGTTGGTAAACAGAATAGTTTTAATTAAAAGAGTTTGAATCCCGGGCGCCACGAGTGTTTAACTAAATTTGGAATATTCGTCCGTCACACCTTAATTGTGTAATGTTATATATACACACTGGAAAAAAATATTGTAGTGCTTTCTAGTGCGAAATACTGCTGTCGAACATAAAAAAAATCTTTCTGATCTTCCAACTGTCCGTACAGAATCATTTCTTCTTAAGAGACCTTGCACAAATAACACGAATACACCAACGCAATTCGCCCGAGCTATAAACCGCCAGAAAGTAACAGACTTTGTGCTTGATTTAGAAAGGAAATTGACTGTTATTTATTTTAGAATTTTACTGTTATTCTTAAAGAAACATGTCTATATCACTTTTAAGACAAAGGTGGCACATAGAAGCCCCCATTTAACATGTGACTGAAAGTAGTTCCAATGCATGTATATCGTCTAATTATGTCAGAAGTCTATTGCGAAGGATAATAGCCGTGGGGATCAGTTTGGGAAACTGCGAGGAGTATTCAGAAAAAAATGGCATACTTTTTTGAATAGCTCTTTCCCTAGCGAGTTTGGTGGGGAAAAACACGACCAAAGCTTTGAACATTATCCTTAAACACTTAATACTGCGTCAATATGTTCTATAAGAAAACAAAAAGGTTAGGTCAATCTAAATATAATCAAACATACACACGCGTTGGTATTTATTTAAACTTTATAATATATACAAGATAACTTTCCATATCCAGTTCTCTTCCTTGTTCATATAACTATATCGGTATCCTCTTGAAACGATGCGCTATTTGGTCAACAAACAGGGGATGGATAGGAATCAAATAAATATTCAAAGGAGGTATATTGTGTGGAAAAGAAGTGTACCACGGAACACTTGAAAGTTTAAGCTATGTCTTTTTTTTATTACATACACGTGTCGCTTTAGCAACTCTGTAAAAATGGTATTGCACGGCCGTGCATATTATTTTGACGTGACGTCATTTGCGTTACACTAAAATAGTGTAAAGGGGCGCTAAATGTTAGCGTAACACTGTAGGCGCGTCAATGAAAAATCGTAAACAGTATTTTGGGTATGTGATAAAAAGAATATTATATTCGTGTAGATTCAATACTGAATTTATTGAACCCATTGAATAATGTAATATTTTTTTCTCGCCAGAGTCTCGCATAATATAATTTTATCCAATAAATTCTGTATTACACAGTATCCTCTATTTGTTTTTTTATGTCTACTTTACTACCACAGTATTTTTGCTTACCTATATACGCACAGTGTTAAGAGGTAACATGTAATATAAAAAAATTAATAGCAAAAGGCTGAGTAGTGTTTATATGAATTTAACATGCTTTTCAGACTATTCTGAAGATATTGTATAAATAGATACATGTATGGTGTGACAGGTGTTTATACATCGCGATTTTGCAAGTTGCAAGCTATTATTAATAAAAACACACTTCTTTTTCACACGGTATACATGTATCTCTCTACTCATTGATAGAATGAACATTATTTTTATTGCTGTCCATCGCCGATTTGATTTCAGCTGAGAATAACCGCACATGTACAAAAGGGTTACTGTACCGTCAAGGCACCGTGTTATGTGCTTATAACTCTTTCATGACAATCATGCTTCTGTTTTGCAAAAGTTACTTGTCCAACTTATATTGCATTCAATAACTTTATCAGACCGCCTCCGTGGTCGAGGGGTTTAGAGTCGATGACTTCTAATCCAGTTACCTCTCCGGCGTGGGTTCGATCCCCGGGAGATGCTTTGGTAGTTTAGCGCGGAGGAAGGTAGTCTAGTACTGGTGTAACTCTCCAGGAGCGATGGTTAGGACACTACCCGCCTATATGACTGAAATACTGTTGGAAAAAGGCGTAAAATGAAACAAACAAACAAACAATAGCTTTATCAATTACTTCGCCGTGTGGTTATCAAAAGAAGGGAGGTAAGTCAAGACCAAGCAAGAAACAATTTTATCCGAGTTCTTTCCCTTTAAGCAAATACGGCGCGTTACGCAATATTAGGAGGTCGAAAACAATGATTCCTTATTCTGCGTCTTTTTAAAATAAATAATTGAAATAGATCTATTTGAATGATCGCAGTTTGTAAAGGACGCAAGTGCCGGAAGTCAGACGTGTACCAATTGCTGTAAACTTTATAAAGTTACATATACCTGCTTTTCGGACATATAAATCACAGGCACGAGTATCGGACCTGGGAAGAAAAAATATAACAAGATTGATAAAAAAACATGTATTCATCCTAAATGTGTCAAAAATGAAAAAAAGGAAATGTGAGCCTACGAGCAAGGGGTTCATTTCCCGGGCTGTTGTAAAAACAATTTTCCCGACTATCAAAAAACTTGGGGCCGGAAGCTTGATAAAAAGGTTTTTTTAATTGATTGGACAATTGTATTCACAACGGCCCGGGAAATGAACCCCTTGCTCGTAGGCTCGAATCTGGAGTTTCCGTATAGTATATTTTTTAGGGGGTCATATTTCATTTTTTGTGTTTTTGACGCATTTAAAATGAACACAGGGTTTTTTATCAATCTGGTCCCAGGTCCGATGCTCGTGCCTGTGATATAAATTACATATCAATGACATATTAAGAATGCCCCCAAATAATAACGCTGAAGAATCGGGCTGTTATTTAAATTCCCAGAGTTTTATTATTGTTATATATACTTTGCTTAATATGACTGTGACCTTCAAAATGTGCAACTTACTGTACTTCAATTTCTGAAAATGTATTTTAGCAAACAATGATTCGTTTCTAAGCAATTCTTTAACCTTTGACGATTCCACTTCCGTTACAGTTGCAATTCCTTATATGTACAATAAAATGGGTATAACAACGTCTTGCGCGAGCAAGCCAGCTTCCGGGCTGACATTTATATAACTTGTTAGTTTTATATAAACGGTCACCATGGTTATTCTTAAAGTGTTAATTGTATACAGGCTGTTCGATAATTACTTTTTCCCTTTTCCATACATATGTACAGTAAAATTTTCTACGATTTGTAATGTATAGAAAAAGATTCCATGCACGGGTCTCCTCTATCCCCCACCAACAGTTACACTAACAACAACATAAGGCAAGTCATTGAAAAACTAATTTAAATAAATACAACAAAAAAAACATAGCGTCTAATCTTCCAAGACTATTTATACATCGTTCAATGTTTTTTTCTAAATCCTAGTATCCATGTGTCCTGGTTGTGTGTTATGGGAAAAACAAA